>NW_022196764.1:0-15960 GCF_008641045.1 Pistacia vera | reverse complement strand
CCTTCCAGTTGCTTCATACATAAAAGATACTTGACACAGTACGCACAAAAAAATAAACAAAATTACAATACTCCACCACTCCCTACTATTTTCATTCCATAAAACTTCTCCTTACCATTCCATCTTACATTGTCACTAAAATTAACAAAGCATTCTCCCACTCTCCACTATTTTACCTTTATGTTGAATCAGTATATCCAAACCTTCTCCACAGAATCAATGCATGCCTATTGGGTTCTAATACCACATTCATCATACATCCTCTTATGGAAATTAAATAAAAATAAATAAACCAATCCACTGATAGACCTCTCAAAATCATATCCAACCGCAAGTAAAAGGTTCAACAAAACACAAAGACGTCCACGAGCAATCCAAACAATATAATTTAAAAAACCAATAAATAAATAAATAAGAAAACCCCGTTAATTCTCATTCATAACGAAACGAATAAAAAACTCAGATCCTTGACAAAAACGAACCCAAAAAAAAAAAAGACCCACTTCCCAAATCGACCCAAAAATAACAACGAAAAAAATAAATTACCTACAAGTGAGATCTAAAATTCGAGCTTTAGCTCTTCACTTTCAGCAGAGAAGTAGTGAAGAATATAGGGAGTGACACGAACCACGGCAACCCAGGCACCGAACATGGCCACGTGGGTCCGTAGCTGCTTCAAGGCCGCGGCCTTGTCTGGCTTGCGCATGAACAGTCCTGGAAACATGATTTCTCCTTTTCTTTGCCCTGAACCTAAAACCCTAGATGCGTTTTGCCTCTTTCTATGCAACTACGCTTCGGGGTTTTAGGGCGTGAAGTGAAATTTAAAAAAAAAAAAAAAAAAAAAATAGGCACGTGCTAATCACCTGCACAAATCAACAGTGATCTCTACACGTGTATCTCAACGAGTCCCGATATTTGGAACAATATCACTAAAACCCTTATGTTGATTAAAAATATAATTTACCCCTTACCGTTCATAAATATGAAGACTGGCCCACGTTATTTGATAATTGTTATCTAAACATTATTGTTTTGGAAATTTAAAGATTTTCTGAATACTTTAATGGGTCAAAATCAAGCTTTCTTTTCACGTCCTTGGTGGAATTATTTTTATAATATGATTAATTGAAGTTGAAAGCCTTAAATAATGTTGATTTCCCTTAAATCCAAAGTAGAATCGGTAAACATCATCCAAATTATGTTATTTTTCAATTGTGAAAGCTTTTTGTGGCCTATTTGTGTTTAGGTATAGGCTCTACACCACCAAGATCGAACCGGCCGATTCGATCGAGAATCGAACCCTTATCCAATCCTAGTACATCCTAAACCAATTATATTAGTTAGACGGAATTGATCAAGGTTGAACAGATGGAATAGTGCCAAATCATCGAGTTAGAGAACCGGACCAGTGATATTAGTATGGCATAATAAAATTTTAAAATTCTAATAAATTTCCAAAATTATTTCATCTAAATCCAAAAAACAACATAACTTAAATAGAATAAAACGAAATCCCAAATCCAAATCCCAAATTCAAATAACAATATGTCATGCTGATGTAACTGGTTCGATCGATCAGTCAAACGAGTCAACTCAGAAACTGACCCCTTGACCAGGCCAAGGCCTAGTTGCTCCACTCAATTCATCCGTGCCATGACAAATCATAAATTTTAGAATCAATGTAAGCTAGCCGAATATAATTTCATTGTTTATGTCAAGCTAGCCCAACATGATAGATCCAAAAGATCTAAACAAGTGGGTTGCACCAACACGATACAACCCATTTTACACGTCTAAGTATATGTACCAGAAGCTATCAATCACTATTAAATTATACGTCTAAACCTGTCCACATTATTAATAATTCGCTCTAACCATCTGGGTTACCTATGAATGGATAATTGATATTAAATTACTATATAAATAATGACCACCATCAATCGTCATGTCTTATGAACGTGATATCACCGCTAAGAAATATATACATCTTATGCAAATTTTTTATGTTATTTTATAGTTGTAACGCATTGAAGGGAACACACATTTTTCAAACAAATACTAAAGATGTTTTCATGAAGTAAAATGTGAAATTGATAATAAATATGATAAATCAACATAAGATAAGATTATTGTAATTGCAAATGTCACAACACAAGACTTAGAGCCTACAATTTTATTGAATCAAAATTCTTTATTAGATTTTGTGATCTAAGATCATAATCAAATGCAAATCTACACCGTTCATGGAAACTCATTTTTGGACTGATTCAAGAGTAGTGGCGCTTTCCTTTTTAACTTTCTCTCATTGCTTTATTAGTGCTCTACACCAATTTTGACTTCTATACAACGATTTTTTTCTTAATGGGTTCTCATCTCATCAAGTGTGACATTATAAATACGAATTAATTTGATACCGTAAATAGGTTCGGGTAAAATTCACTTTTAAAAGCTAGCTTAAGAGCGGAGAGAACTCAACCACATAAAACACTTAAGGAACTGGCATAGTGGTTAAGAAGATTTGTTCTTTTTATTAACTTCTTGGATTCAAACCACCTTGGAGTCTCAACCACATTTATGGCTTATCTTAGAACATTGGGCTTGTAAGATGTTTAGTGGACCTCGAAGATTAGTTAAGGTGTAAGTAAGTTGGCCCAGACACCTTGGTTATTAAAAAAAAAAAAAAATCAATCATATATATGCACCACAACAGTCTACTAAATTAACGATGTGAGACAAATACAACTTCTAACAATCATAAAAAAATTTTCTTGAAACATTGGACTTGTAAGATGTTTAATGAGCCTCGAGTATTAGTTGAGATGTAACCTAAACACTCCGGTCATTTAAAAAAAAAAACCTACAAATATACACTAAATTGATAATGTGAGACAAATACAACTCTTAACGGTAATAAAACAAAAAATTATTGAAACATTGGGCTTGTAAGATATTTAATAAGCTTCGAGAATTAGTTGAGGTGTAGCAAACTAACCCGAACACCCTAATTATTAAAAAAAAAAAAAACCTCATATATATACTATAACAATTTACTAAATTAAAAAATATAACTTTTAAATTCTAATTACGAGAAATATTATAGGAATAATAGGTGATAAAATGTGATGATAATTTGAACACTAAGGCCGCAGTCAAAAGAGGGAAGATTACATGATGAAATTGAGCAAAACCCAGTCAACAAATCCACAAAAGTCAAACAAAAACTCTTCAGTGTTCTTGCATGAAAACCCCATTCAGTTTTGTTTGTGGAAGATCCTCCGACTTTGGGCCACCACATCAGACCTAACCTCTATTCTATAAACTAATAAATTAATTCTGTTTCTCACAGTTACCCAATCAGTATAAGCCACGTCACTCCTAGGATTTAAGACAACCCTTATTTAATGTTTAATACTGTGTGTCCCTGCCGCACCTGATTGATCCCACATGTGCCTTAAATTCAGTTACGTTGACGTGTCACTCACCCGCCACTCCCACGAGACATAACAGTCAACCCTAACATTAGACCCCCGAAATCCCCCTAACAATCTCCATTCAAAACTNTTTTTTTTTGATACTGGGGGTGTCTGGGCCAGCTTACGTATATCTCGAATAGTCCCTCAACCTTGAACAAGGCTTCCGAAATAGGGCAAATCCTGCGGTCTGTGGCCAACAATATTAGCAGTCGTTCTTGTGATTTAAACCTGAGACCACTGGGAGAGCAAAACCTTTGGCCTCAAGCCTTTATCACTTGACCAACCCATTGTTGGTTAACCTACTGTAACTTGGTGTTTGATTGTTGATCTTATTTGTTTTAGCTTGCAACATTGTAATCCTATCCTTTTATTCACCTTTCTACAGGGAAGTTTGGATGGTGAGCTTCCTCTGAAAAAGAAGACTGACATATGCACAATAATGTACACCAGTGGAACAACAGGAGAACCAAAAGGTGTTGTTCTTACTAATGAGGTGATCATGACAGAAGTACTGAGCATAGACCAATTATTTGAGATTACAGACAAAGGGGTGAGAAACCAACCACTAAATTATGTTTCTAAGCTAAATGATTATGATTTCTCCCATTGAATTTTGCTTTTTTGGCACAGTTCTTTAACCTTGCATAATTTGATGAGATTGCCTACTTATTGATTTATGATTTTCTCCACTACAGCGTTCAGAAGAGGATACATACTTCTCATTCCTTCCTTTGGCCCATATATATGATCAAACAATGGAGAACTATTGCATCTACAAGGGTTGCTCCATAGGATTTTGGCGAGGCGTAAGATGAATCTTCATTTCTTGCCATGATTTCTTCAGTTTTCTATTTAAATTTCTAGTTTAAAGCTGTGTCTAATATGGCTTTTCCTGCGTATATGCTTGTAGGATGTCCGATATTTGATGGATGACATTCAGGAGCTGAAACCAACTATATTTTGTGGGGTTCCAAGAGTTTATGATCGTATATACACTGGTATAATATACACAGAAATGAGTAAATTTTGTCTTTTTTTTAATTAATTTCAACTTTCAAGCACCCAATTTTCTGTTGACATCTAAACATTGGTCCTAAACTTGTGCTTGAAGGAATATCCAATAAAATTGCATCTGGAGGTTTATTGTCGAAGAAAGTATATGAATTTGCATATAACTAGTATGTTGTCCGATAAACCTCCTTGTCATTTTTCTTAGTTTTTCTACTGTACAAACTAACAAGAAGCTACTGCAGCAAGTTGAGCTATTTAGAGAAGGGTCTGCCACAAGACAAAGCAGCACCTAGGTTGGACAATTATGTCTTCAGTAAGGTCAGTCATATACCCTTCATCAGCTTCTTTTGAATACTTCTCTTTTACATTCTAAACAAATATTAATTTTGCCAGATACGGCAAGCATTAGGGGGAAGACTCCAAGTCATGTTATCTGGTGCCGCGCCATTGCCTATGCATGTCGAGGAGTTTCTGAGGGTCACTAGTGGCACTCCTATAACACAAGGATATGGTATAGCAGAATGATTCTTCTTCTCTGTACTTTAGGAAAAATACAGAAGATTTCTCCATCATGTCTTCAAAGGCACTGGACTTTGCATAATTTGATAGACGAAATCATATTATATCGATCACTCGTTTATGGTTTCTCTATTTCATCTTTTATCCTTACATGTAATGTTTTAAACATGTAGGTCTTACTGAAAGTTGTGGTGGGTGTTTTACATCCTTAGCCAATGTATTTCCCATGATGGGAACTGTTGGGGTCCCTATCACAACCATTGAAGCAAGGCTTGAGTCAGTGCCGGAGATGGGATATGATGCCCTTTCCAGCATGCCACGGGGAGAAATTTGCCTCAGGGGAACCACCTTGTTCTCAGGTTACTACAAGCGGCCAGATATAACCAAAGAAGTTGTTGTTGATGGCTGGTTCCATACAGGTAAAAAGGGCTTCGCCTTGCGTATGCTCAAACTCGAACTTTTCACTAAGACTTGAGAAACCAATATGGGCACATAAAAAATTCATCTGAATGTTTAATAGTTACTTCCTTGAAAAACATGTACATGGACATAATTATAAGAGATTTGCAGGTGACATTGGAGAATGGCAACCAAATGGAGCAATGAAAATAATTGACAGAAAAAAGAATATATTCAAGCTGTCGCAAGGTGAATATGTTGCTGTGGAGAGCATCGAAAACATATACTTGCAATGCCCTCTTATTGCATCAGTATGTTTCTGCATCCCTTTGGCTGAACATTCTATCTTTAGAATTAACATAGAATAAATTACTGCTATATGCCTAACAAATGTTAATCAATAACTTTACACAAATGCACAGATATGGGTGTATGGGAACAGTTTCGAGTCATTTCTTGTTGCTGTGGTGGTCCCTGACAAAAAGGCACTTGAGGAATGGGCGGCAAACCACCTTCCTGAGGCAGTTGATTATAAATCACTGTGCAAAAACCTCAAGGCAAGGAAATACATTTTAGATGAGCTGAATAGCACTGGTCAGAAACACAAGGTATGTGGATTATTTTCCTGAAGTTCCTTCTTCCTAGTTTCATGATCAATTATCCTCATTCTCATCTGACCTGATCGACAACCTGCAGCTTCGAGGTTTTGAGATGTTAAAAGCTGTTTACTTGGAACCAACTCCTTTTGACATAGAGAGGGACCTAGTTACTCCAACATTTAAACTCAAGAGGCCTCAATTGCTCAAATACTACCAGGTTTGCTTTATTCTCTTTCTTGAGGCATATTGATTTTCTTAGTTAAAAATAGTGTAAGTTCAACCATGTCTCATTAACTTTGAAATATCTTATGCCACTGTCGTCTGCAGAACCAGATTGATGAACTGTACAGTGAAGCTAAGGAACCGAAGGTATAAGAAGCTGTTTTGGAAGCTTCAAAACCTGATGTTCAGATATACAGATCTCTAAAAGTTTCCTGCTTCTGTTTCCCATTTAGTCTTGTTCGTATACCTTAGTGAAAGAGAATACCCGACAACTGAAGTGACTTGGAATGCTGATCCTTGTTATTATTTGTAGATAAATAAGAATGTTTGAAGCTTTCTAATATGTGAAATTATGTAAACACTAGTCAAATTTTAAAACTACAAAGATGTTTTCTGCTGTCATTTTCTTTCCTCTAAGGCTAAAAAAGCTTGCAAATGCCTACCTTTTACTTTCATCAATATAAAGTTGGTCAAGAATGCATCAATATAGAGAACCCAAGACCTGCAATTTTGAAGAAATTTATAGGTAAACGAGGAAACTAGATTGAAAAAGGGTTACTTATTAGAGACAGTGAGTTTCAAGTAGTTACTTTCACCAGACGTTCAAAGATGCATCGAGATAGACCGACACAAGCCCATTCCCATATGCATGCTTGCTTAGCAAGGTGTAATGAATCCCATATGAGAAGCGTATTGGGGAGATCTTGGGCTTATAAATGAAGGGAGTGTCTCCACCTAATAGGTTAGCTTTTTGGGTATGAAACTCCCAGCCCGTGACAAGTGGTATTAGAGCAGACCTGATTTGTCTTTCGATGTCCTGTCAAGCGCCCACGTAGGGGTGTCCACGTGTGATTATGGGTCCACACAAGAGTGAGGTGGACGGGTAGGCAGAGGGCCCTACCTATGACCAGGGCATCACAGGATTGGGTAGGAGAGAATGTAACGAATCCCACATCGGAAGTGTATTAGGGAGGTCCTAAGCTTATAATAGATTAGCCTTTTGGGTGTGAAACTCCTAGCCCGTGACAAAGGGTGGGCTGAATCTTGCATTTAGGGAATCAAAGGATTTTGAATCTTCCTAAAGTTGTTAAAGGGGAAATGTTGCATGTCAGAAAACCAGTAGCATAAATAAAAAGCCAGAACCCAGAAGTACTTATAATACATGAATGATTGAAAGTTTCAAACAAGGTTCCCTTTCCACATTTTTACAGAACATAGCAATGACAATGAATTTGTAAACATAACAAAAATAATGGTAAAAGAAGGCAATTCATGACATTTGCAGACTTCAAAACAATGCAGAGGTGGTTGAGAGAGTGTCTATATAAAGTCAGTTATCAATGCCCATGCTGGATAGACCAATAAAATGATAATGCCAACCGAGTTTGATATGCCATTGGCTCTTGTGAAGGAATTTCTGAACCCACCAGATGCTCGGATGTGTTCTTGCAGCAAATAACAAGCGATGACAAGACATATCGCCACACCAATCCAGCTGCCCCTTAAGGTGCTTGCAAATAAACTGGGAGCCACCACTAGCAGAAGAATCAAAGCACCTGGCATTTCCAGCCAATCTGCAATTACAGACATAAACACTGAGCCAAACATATTCGGGTAATGATCTCTATTGGTGTGCTGGAGTTGTCGACTAATTTTACACTAATGGGTTACGTAGACGCAATCAAGGGTCCCATTAAACGAGAGAAATGAGGAAATATTGCAATAATATTGACTCAGCTGAACGTAGTCTATATTAGGTGAATTAGGATAAATCATGCGTATTATTCTCTTTACTGTTTGTGATTTGTTTGTCTGTTATATTGGTTTCGTATTTGTCTCTATTTTGTTCACGGTGAACTCCAAAGTGAAGCATATGTCTGCATCATAACAGTTCAAACACAATCAAGTATAACAGTGACTAAAACCAGTGTTTTACCTGGAAAACGACTAGGGAAGAAAAGGCGAAGCACAACAGCAATGAATGCAATCCATCTTCCTATTTCTCCCCTGTTTAGCAAAGCAATTTGTTAGCTCCAAAGAAGTGGAAATTGAAGTCATGGGAAATAGGTGCTTCATATTAAAAGGAAGATCACCTGAATATGTTGAAAATTAATGAAGGAAGACTAAAGAAGATATAAGGGATCAGTAATCCTGTAAGAATGTTAGTTCTCCAATGCGTTCGGTCCAAGACCAACAGGTAACTGCAGCAATTAAACAAACAGTTTAAGTTAACGATGAAAATATTATAAGAAAAACCTATATATATATATATATATAACCAATTATTTGAGATTACAGACAAAGGGGTGAGAAACCAACCACTAAATTATGTTTCTAAGCTAAATGATTATGCTTTCTCCCAATGAATTTTGCTTTTTTGGCACAGTTCTTTAACCTTGCATAATTTGATGAGATTGCCTACTTATTGATTTATGATTTTCTCCACTACAGCGTTCAGAAGAGGATACATACTTCTCATTCCTTCCTTTGGCCCATATATATGATCAAACAATGGAGAACTATTGCATCTACAAGGGTTGCTCCATAGGATTTTGGCGAGGCGTAAGATGAATCTTCATTTCTTGCCATGATTTCTTCAGTTTTCTATTTAAATTTCTAGTTTAAAGCTGTGTCTAATATGGCTTTTCCTGCGTATATGCTTGTAGGATGTCCGATATTTGATGGATGACATTCAGGAGCTGAAACCAACTATATTTTGTGGGGTTCCAAGAGTTTATGATCGTATATACACTGGTATAATATACACAGAAATGAGTAAATTTTGTCTTTTTTTTAATTAATTTCAACTTTCAAGCACCCAATTTTCTGTTGACATCTAAACATTGGTCCTAAACTTGTGCTTGAAGGAATATCCAATAAAATTGCATCTGGAGGTTTATTGTCGAAGAAAGTATATGAATTTGCATATAACTAGTATGTTGTCCGATAAACCTCCTTGTCATTTTTCTTAGTTTTTCTACTGTACAAACTAACAAGAAGCTACTGCAGCAAGTTGAGCTATTTAGAGAAGGGTCTGCCACAAGACAAAGCAGCACCTAGGTTGGACAATTATGTCTTCAGTAAGGTCAGTCATATACCCTTCATCAGCTTCTTTTGAATACTTCTCTTTTACATTCTAAACAAATATTAATTTTGCCAGATACGGCAAGCATTAGGGGGAAGACTCCAAGTCATGTTATCTGGTGCCGCGCCATTGCCTATGCATGTCGAGGAGTTTCTGAGGGTCACTAGTGGCACTCCTATAACACAAGGATATGGTATAGCAGAATGATTCTTCTTCTCTGTACTTTAGGAAAAATACAGAAGATTTCTCCATCATGTCTTCAAAGGCACTGGACTTTGCATAATTTGATAGACGAAATCATATTATATCGATCACTCGTTTATGGTTTCTCTATTTCATCTTTTATCCTTACATGTAATGTTTTAAACATGTAGGTCTTACTGAAAGTTGTGGTGGGTGTTTTACATCCTTAGCCAATGTATTTCCCATGATGGGAACTGTTGGGGTCCCTATCACAACCATTGAAGCAAGGCTTGAGTCAGTGCCGGAGATGGGATATGATGCCCTTTCCAGCATGCCACGGGGAGAAATTTGCCTCAGGGGAACCACCTTGTTCTCAGGTTACTACAAGCGGCCAGATATAACCAAAGAAGTTGTTGTTGATGGCTGGTTCCATACAGGTAAAAAGGGCTTCGCCTTGCGTATGCTCAAACTCGAACTTTTCACTAAGACTTGAGAAACCAATATGGGCACATAAAAAATTCATCTGAATGTTTAATAGTTACTTCCTTGAAAAACATGTACATGGACATAATTATAAGAGATTTGCAGGTGACATTGGAGAATGGCAACCAAATGGAGCAATGAAAATAATTGACAGAAAAAAGAATATATTCAAGCTATCGCAAGGTGAATATGTTGCTGTGGAGAGCATCGAAAACATATACTTGCAATGCCCTCTTATTGCATCGGTATGTTTCTGCATCCCTTTGGCTGAACATAGGAATGAGAAACGAGTCGAGCATTTCGTGAGCTACTCGAGCTCGGCTTGTGAAAAGCTCGAACTTGATTCGAAGTCAATTGAGTCGAGCTCGAGCTTGAGTGGTTCGTTTAAGCGGTCAAGCCGAGTTCGATCAAGGCGAAGATCGGCTCAATAGGCTCACGAGCCTCATCACGCTCGGAAGGCCAAATTGCAAATTTTGTAGCTTTTTTTTTTTCAAGTTTTTAAAATGACAAATAGCCCCCTTCTCATAATAAACTTGAAGCTCGAGTACCCACTCATACTCGCGAGCTCGAGACTGTTCACCACGAACCAAGCTCGAGTGTCCAGATGCTTGGCTCGGCTTGGCTTGTATACACGCCTGAACATTCTATCTTTAGAATTAACATAGAATAAATTATTGCTATATGCCTAACAAATGTTAATCAATAGCTTTACACAAATGCACAGATATGGGTGTATGGGAACAGTTTCGAGTCATTTCTTGTTGCTGTGGTGGTCCCTGACAGAAAGGCACTTGAGGACTGGGCGGCAAACCACCTTCCTGAGGCTGTTGATTATAAATCATTGTGCAAAAACCTGAAGGCAAGGAAATACATTTTAGATGAGCTGAATAGCACTGGTCAGAAACACAAGGTATGTGGATTATTTTCTTGAAGTTCCTTCTGCCTAGTTCCATGATCAATTATCCTCATTCTCATCTGACCTGATTGACAACCTGCAGCTTCGAGGTTTTGAGATGTTAAAAGCTGTTTACTTGGAACCAACTCCTTTTGACATAGAGAGGGACCTGGTTACTCCAACATTTAAACCGAAGAGGCCTCAATTGCTCAAATACTACCAGGTTTGCTTTATTCTCTTTCTCGAGGCATATTGATTTTCTTAGTTAAAAATAGTGTAAGTTCAACCATGTCTCATTAACTTTGAAATATCTTATGCCAATGTCATCTGCAGAACCAGATTGATGAACTGTACAGTGAAGCTAAGGAACCAAAGGTATAAGAAGCTGTTTTGGAAGCTTCAAAACCTGATGTTCAGATATACCGATCTCTAAAAGTTTCCTGCTTCTGTTTCCCATTTAGTCTTGTTCGTATACCTTAGTGAAAGAGAATACCCGACAACTGAAGTGACTTGGAATGCTGATCCTTGTTATTATTTGTAGATAAATAAGAATGTTTGAAGCTTTCTAATATGTGAAATTATGTAAACACTAGTCAAATTTTAAAACTACAAAGATGTTTTCTGCTGTCATTTTCTTTCCTCTAAGGCTGAAAAAGCCGGCAAATGCCTACCTTTTACTTTCATCAATATAAAGTTGGTCAAGAATGCATCAATACAGAGAACCCAAGACCTGCAATTTTGAGGAAATTTATAGGTAAACGAGGAAACTAGATTGAAAAAGGGTTACTTATTAGAGACAGTGAGTTTCAAGTAGTTACTTTCACCAGACGTTCAAAGATGCATCGAGATAGACCGACACAAGCCCATTCCCATAAGCATGCTTGCTTAGCAAGGTGTAATGAATCCCATATTAGAAGCGTATTGGGGAGATCTTGGGCTTATAAATGAAGGGAGTGTCTCCACCTAATAGGTTAGCTTTTTGGGTATGAAACTCCCAGCCCGTGACAAGTGGTATTAGAGCAGACCTGATTTGTCTTTCGATGTCCTGTCAAGCGCCCACGTAGGGGTGTCCACGTGTGATTATGGGTCCACACAAGAGTGAGGTGGACGGGTAGGCAGAGGGCCCTACCTATGACCAGGGCATCACAGGATTGGGTAGGAGAGAATGTAACGAATCCCACATCGGAAGTGTATTAGGGAGGTCCTAAGCTTATAATAGATTAGCCTTTTGGGTGTGAAACTCCTAGCCCGTGACAAAGGGTGGGCTGAATCTTGCATTTAGGGAATCAAAGGATTTTGAATCTTCCTAAAGTTGTTAAAGGGGAAATGTTGCATGTCAGAAAACCAGTAGCATAAATAAAAAGCCAGAACCCAGAAGTACTTATAATACATGAATGATTGAAAGTTTCAAACAAGGTTCCCTTTCCACATTTTTACAGAACATAGCAATGACAATGAATTTGTAAACATAACAAAAATAATGGTAAAAGAAGGCAATTCATGACATTTGCAGACTTCAAAACAATGCAGAGGTGGTTGAGAGAGTGTCTATATAAAGTCAGTTATCAATGCCCATGCTGGATAGACCAATAAAATGATAATGCCAACCGAGTTTGATATGCCATTGGCTCTTGTGAAGGAATTTCTGAACCCACCAGATGCTCGGATGTGTTCTTGCAGCAAATAACAAGCGATGACAAGACATATCGCCACACCAATCCAGCTGCCCCTTAAGGTGCTTGCAAATAAACTGGGAGCCACCACTAGCAGAAGAATCAAAGCACCTGGCATTTCCAGCCAATCTGCAATTACAGACATAAACACTGAGCCAAACATATTCGGGTAATGATCTCTATTGGTGTGCTGGAGTTGTCGACTAATTTTACACTAATGGGTTACGTAGACGCAATCAAGGGTCCCATTAAACGAGAGAAATGAGGAAATATTGCAATAATATTGACTCAGCTGAACGTAGTCTATATTAGGTGAATTAGGATAAATCATGCGTATTATTCTCTTTACTGTTTGTGATTTGTTTGTCTGTTATNCCCGTGTGTTGTCTTGGCGAGGCTGTGGCTAAGGATGAAAGCCACACGCCTGCCCTTGCCCTTTGTACGGGTCTTACACTAATCTCTTTTAAGAATTAATCGAGGTGCGCATAAACTGACCAGAATATCTTAGGTACAAAAAAACTAGACAATTATTTGGTCGTGTATAAGTTCATGGACATTAGCTTATGGACATGTGTATAAGTTTACTAGAAGAGTTTGTAAAGGAAAGGGACATTATTATTAATATTTTAAAATAGTATTAAAAAAAGAAATATGATAAGGTCAAGGTTAGCAATATGCTCAAACAATTACTCTTCTAAGATAAATAGTTTATAATAAAACAGTATCAAAAGCAATTAATTAATAAGAATATATCAAAAACAATTAATTAATAAAAATAGGAAAATGATAGAGTTACCGAAAAGTGTACATCGAAATTGTACAACGAATGATGTGACAAAATCTTGACTGTTGATTAATATTAACTTATAATGAATCAACGGTCAGGATTTTGTCACGTCATTCGGTGCACACCCGTCGGTAACTGTAGCATTACTCATAAAAATATCTTCAAAACACCATTTCACCCACATGGGGCGATGGATTCATACTATTGTAGGATTGGCCTATAAAATGTTCAATTCTTCCATCTTCCATGTCATAAATCCCAACCTGTTTACGAATAATTCAAATGGTTAAGGTGAAATAGAGATGGTGTGGATAGACGTATGATCTCATGTTCGATCTCTCACCTGAGCATCTGTGATTTAAGTGGAGGGTCGTGAAGTGAGTTATGCGTTGCGTTAGTCACTTCTAAGAATTAGTCGAGGTGCACGTAAGTTAGCTCAAATATTTTGGATACAAAAAACTGCTAGTCTCCCTTGAGAACTAGTCAAGGCATGTGTAAACTGGCTCGAACGTCTATTTTGGTTATAAAAAAATCGTTAATCTCTTTTGAGAATTAATCGAGGTAAACATAAACTGACTCAAATACTTTGTTTTAAAAAAAAAAAAAAATTGTTATTATCGCCCGTGAAGTATATGTAATTTGCCTTGACTTTTGAAGGAAAATAAAGAACTATGACCCAAAAAGAGAGCTCTTTTGCCAGAAGGTTTGGAAGGAAAGGGACACTATTATTATTATGATAATTGATAAGATCAAGGTTAACAATATGGTCAAACAATTACTCTTCTAAGTAAGATAATAATTAGTTTATAATAAAACAGTATCAAAAGCAATTAATTAATAAGATTATCTTCAAAACACCATTCCACCCACATGGGGCAGTGGATTCATACTATTGTGGGATTGGCTTATAAAATGTTTAATTCTTTCATCTTCCATGTTATGAATCCCCACCTATCTATGGATAGCCCAGATGGTTAAGATGAATTAAGGATAATATGAATAGGCGCATGATCTCAGGTTTGATTTCCCACCTGAATATCTGCGATTTAGGTGGAGGTTGTGATGTGGGTTGTTGCGTTTGCCTCATTTAAGAATTAGGAGAGATGCGCGTAAGCTGGCCTAAACATTTTGAGTACAAAAAAACAGCTAGTCTTCCATGAGAACTAATCGAGGTGCGTGTAAACTGACCCAAACACATACTTTGGTTATTAAAAAACAGTTAGTATTTTCCTAAGAATTAGTCGAAGTGCACGTAAACTGACCCGAACACCGTGGTTACAAAAAAAAAAAAATGTTATTAATCCCCATTAACAATATGCAATTTGCCTCAGACTTTAGAATGAACCGATGCCTCCATGGAAAATAAAGAGTTATGACCCAAAAAGAGAGCTCTTTTGCCCAAACTCTCAACATTCTTCATCTNCACACCCCCATATCAACATATTCTCCATGAAAAATCCTTACAATTAACTCCCTACTTTTCCTGCTAATTAGGGGTAGAATGGTCAAATTGCCCTTAGGGAAGAAAATATCTAAAACTTAACAACCATTTCAATCGGCCTGTCGCCACGGCGAAGAAACTTTTGTCGCCGCGGCGAAACTGCCCAGAGAGTTTCCCCGTGGTTTCAACACATCTTCGCCGCGGCGAAGATTCTTCTTCGCCCCGGCGAAGCTTGGTACACTAAACTTCTTCTATTTTCAACCAATTTCAGGGCAAGCATTCAACACAACACTTAGTCAAACAATATTACCAAAAACCAACGCAAATAAGAGCGAAAGAGGAAACAATAACTACGTACCTCATATGGGGCGTTACACCAACGAACTCAACCATACTGACCTACTAAATTAGAAACTGACCCACGTACAAATAAACTAACCCACCAGGCCATTGTGACCCACTAACACATACCAGACTCTATCACATAAAGATAAATAATAGCATAAAAGAAAATAAAGATAAATAAGGGCCTCATTTTCATTGACCTAGCCTACGTGCTCCTGACAAGCCCCCTAAAAACTAGGGTTTCTTTCCAAAATTCAATCCGTAACAGTTATATATATATAGTTTTTACACCAAACCTCTTAGTAGCAGTGCAATAAACCCAACTCTTCAATACATTTGAGAGAAACACAGAGCAAACAAAGTAGACAAATAGAACCAGAAGATCAAACCTTAGCACCCAAAACCCGAGAAGAAGAAGACACAGACATAGCTATGGCAGATAATAACGAAAACGCATAAGCAACAGAGCCCAACTCTCTAAACTCAAGAGAGTCAAGTGACTCAAACTCAGACCCAGAAGATGAAGATGAAACATAGCAAAAATTATCGAGTCCTAGCTTGCGAATGAGCCCTTCTACTATGAAGTCAATGTTAAAGTACGTTTTTATATCAATTTGAATATGAATTTTAATTCCCAGTTCTTGGATTTTTAGTAATGACATTGTTTTGCTTGTTTATTGTTTTTGTTGGTGGTTTTAGTACATAAGGGTTTTGAGGAAGATGGGTGAGATTGAGAAGCTGAGACAAGCAAGAGAAGCTATGAATGAGATTTTTTCCATTGACTCCTATTATTTGCCAAGAGTGGGCTCGAGATGAAGCTTCTATTTCAATTGGGTATGTTTTAG